>NW_020956179.1:371454-372637 GCF_003031625.1 Empidonax traillii | reverse complement strand
AAAAAAAAAAATTAAGCAAAATCGAGAGAGGGGAGGAGAGAGACAAAGGAATTTTGTTGTTGTGATTTTTTTTTTTATTTTCTGGTTGGTTCCAACTTTTTGGTACGGTTTGGAAAAGATCAAGTACAGAGTGTTTTGTTCCTGCCTGGAGATAACAGAGCTGCTCTGAAATCCTATATAGGGTCGATGCAAAGCTGTATACGTTGCAATCGTGATATCCTAATCTCTGTCTGAAGAAACCCTTTTGTTGCACACACCTCCTCTCGTTCGTTCTCTTCGCTGTCCTCTCACTCTGCGTTTATATCTTATTTAAACTCTAAAGTCCTCGGGCTAGGAATTACCTTCTCCCTTTACAGATGGCTGCAAGAGCTCAGCATGGCTGTGCAGCTCCATGAAAAATAAATGAAGAAGGTTGTGGCTTTTGTTGATGGTTTTATTTCCTTTATATATTTTTTTTTTTAAAGTGTTTTTAGAGGTGAGAGTTTATCTCATCACAGAGCTGGGCACAAGGTGGAAAGGATGAATGGTGCCTTGTAGAGCCAATATGTTGCCAAAAATCCCAAGGCAAGGGTTATCCCAGTGTCACTCCTGGCTGGAGTGGCCACAGTGGGATGTTGGGGGCCCAGCCGTGCTCCTTGGCATTGGAGGGCGAGGGGGCTTTTCCTTTTATTTTGGGGATTGCTGTGGGACAGGGCAGTGTGTGAGAGGATCCCGAAGGACCCAGTATGGGGAGACAGACCCCAAAGGACCTGGTATGGGAGGCAGACCCCAAAGGACACAGGGGGACAGAGCCCGAAGGGCCCAGTATGGGGAGACAGACCCCAAAGGATCTGGTATAGGGGGGAGACAGACCTCAAAGGACCCTGTATGGGGGAGACAGACCCCAAAAAGCCCAGTATGGGGAGAGAGATCCCATAAGGTCTGGTATAGGGGACAGACCCCAAAGGATCTGGTATGGGGCGGATGGACCTCAAAGGGCCCCGTATGGGGGAGACAGACCCCAAAGGAACCAGTACGGGGGGGTAGACCCCAAAGGACCCAATATGGGGTTGACAGACCCCAAAAACTCTGACAGAACTCCAAGGGCGGGCTCGGGGGTGACCCCGAGTGACCACCCTGGGGTGACCGCAGTGCCAGGCAGTAGGAGGAGGGGGGGGGGGGGGGGGGGGGGGGGGGGGGGGGG
>NW_020956179.1:370136-371433 GCF_003031625.1 Empidonax traillii | reverse complement strand
GCCAGAGGGGTGGCCGTGCCAGTCACTTGGTGTGTGATGGGTAGTTTGTGCACGCTGAGCCCTTTGCGGTCCTGCAGCGAATTTTATCCCAAAATGGATAAAAAAATCCCCCTCTGCATATGGACTTGGGTGTCCACTGTATCACCAGGGACCCCTCTGCCACCTCCCCTGGGATTTGCACCAGCTGCTGTGTGTGGATAGAGGGTGAAGTGGGTGGTGTGACCCCAAGATGCCGCTGCTCCAGCCCTGCCTCAGGCCAGCCACAAAGTTACTCCTGGGTGAATCACCACGAAGTCACTTTGGGGCTCTTGTATCATTTGTTTGCAGTTTAGAATCATGGGATTGTTGAGGTTGGAAAAGCCCTCCAAGATCATTGAGTCCAGCACTGCCAGGGCCACCGCTAAGCCATGTCCCCAAGTGACACATCCACAGGTCTTTTAAATCCTGCCAGAGATGGTGACTCCTCCACTGCCCTGGGCAGCCTGTGCCAGTTCCTGACCATCCTATTGGTGAAGAAATGTTCCCAATATCCAGCCTAAAGCTCCCTGGGGGCAACTTGAAGCCATTCCCTCTTGTCCTAATGTTTGTTACCTGGGAGAAGAGACAACCCCTGCCCGGCTCCAGCTTCCTATCAGGGAGTTGCAGAGAGCGAGAAGGTTCCCCTTGAGCCTCCTTTTCTCCAGGCTGAGCCCCCCCAGCTCCCTCAGCTGCTTCTCATCAGACTTGTGCTCCAGACCTTTCCCCAGCTCTGGACACACTCCAGCACCTTCATGTCCTTAATCCTGGACTTCTTAAAACCTGGGCAGCTTGTGCTGCTGGAGGCTGCCAGCTCAGGTGCCCAGCAGGGCTTTGCCAGGAGGTGTGAGATCCTCCAAAGTTTTACGGTGGCTTTTCACATGGAAATGTGGATCTTTGCAGCCGCACTCCAGTGTGTTTCCTGCGTCCTGTCTCATTCCTGTGGCCCCCCGTGCAGCTGCAGGGAGGATGAAGGCTGTGCATGGGGTTTATTTCTGTGCACGTACACGGGGTTCCCTCATGAGCGTACGCAGAGGGATCCGCGTGGGTGCAAAATGCCCCTAAAATGTCTCCTAGGGCAAGTATTAACTGCCAGGCTGGGCTGAGCTCCAGCAAGGCAGGAACAGATGAATCAGACACTTAATGGTAAAATCAAGCCCCTCAAAGTATTAAAAACAACCCAGCTCCAGCGGGCTCCTCTGTGCCGACCCCACAGCCCCAGCGAGAAGGAACGAGAAAGGATTTTAAACCAAACTGGGATTTTTTTTTTTTTTTTTTTTTG
>NW_020956179.1:339495-367180 GCF_003031625.1 Empidonax traillii | reverse complement strand
CCCTCCTCCTTTTTCTCCAGCGAACGGCTCGCGGGAGTTTTGGGGGTTTTTTGTTTGTTTGTTTGTTTTGGGTTTTTTTTGCTGCAAAACGAGGGGGAAAATGTAAAAACCACATCTCCGGCATCCCCCGTCTGTGCTGGGGCGCTCGCCTGCCGTACAAAGGACCAGCTCTCCAGCTCGCCCTCTTCACCAAATTACCCCTCTTACTACGTGTTTTCTTTCGTGCTGGAAATGCCTTTTATTTTTTAATGAGTTGAAGGCAGCCCGGGGCGGCAGCAGTCGCGGGTGCTCTCGGGGCAGGACACTGGCTCGGAGCCTTTAAGTAACGGACAGAATTTATTCACTGTAAACATTGCACGACTTCAGAGCTCCGTTCCCAGGATTAAAATATAACTCATTTTCTCGGCTTTGCGCGACTTGTTTGCTCGTTATTAGGCTACTGCTCAAGCCCAAGATGCAGATTTGTCTAAAATGTGTAATTTTAGAAACGTAAGGGGGGGGGAGGGGAAAAAGCGCTCCGTTTTGCTATGGGAACTGTGTAGCTGGAACTTTCCTAAGAAATAACCACATTTTATCACTTTATTATTTTTTTGTCACTTTGGCAAAAGCAAGTAACTTTTCTGTTGCAGGTAACTTTTATGTCAGGGCTCTGACTTGAATTCGCAGCAGTTGGTCTGACTCGAGGCAGTTACGGGAACACTTGAAATTAAATTTAAATTTATATTGTTCGTTGGCGGAGAATTCTCCTGCAGTTAAGGAGAAAAGTGTAAAGCTGATCATTACTATATATGAAAAGTGGGTTTTAACATTAACATTATGGTTCTTCTCCTAAAGTAAAAAATAGAAGAAGATTCTCTCTAGCCTGTGCTTTGTATAGCTGCATCTTGTTATCCTTTCATTTCCCTTTTCCTGAAAACGTCAGTTAGAGGAGGAAAAATCACAAATTCAAGCGCGCTGGGGTTGCCACACGTGGAACTGAGGAACATCTGCTGGAAAGAGACTTTCTGAGAATAGCAAACCATCTGCACCGAGACATTTTTCTCCTCTGGTAACCAGCTCAGTGTTGGTTGGTGCGGGGCTGGAGCCCGTGGCCATGCTGTTCCTGGCTGCAGAGGTGCCTCTCAGCCCTGGTATTTTTAGGGCTAGTATTTATCTGCAGACTGAAACTGTTGGTTGAGGTTGGCTTGGTGGGATTTTTTTTTCCACCAAAAGGGAAGATGTGAAAAATGTGCGTTTAAGCGAACGGGGCCGTTTTAACAGTTTCTTCGTGATTTACGTTTTCTCTAACGTAAAGGAGCGTCTGGAGGGGATTGGTGCCTTTCCAACCGCCCTCTCACTCCCTCCTTGTGGAGGAGTGTGTTGGGATGTGGGCTGGAGGCAGAGGAGGGCTGGCTGGGATGGCTGAATGAGGTGGGACTGAGCTGGAGGAGGGGTCTGCGCCGAGGACGCAGCTCTGCAGCTGTGCTTCCCTCCTTCTCCTCCCAGCCCTGGAGTGGAAACCATAACACCCGCCACCCTTCTGTGTTACTGCTCCCAGAACCAGCCAAGGAGAAGGGAAGGGAATGGATCGTTGTCTGTTATCGTCATGGGAATCTGCTGCGCATCCCTAGTGCAGGAAGAGGTACATAATCCCCAGGAGAAGTGTGGACGCTTCTTCCAAATCTTTCTGCCTCTCTGAGTGGAATCGAGGGAGAGAGGGAAGGTCAGGGCTCCTGCTCTGCTGTCTGGCTGCTCTGCAGCCTCCTCCTGCAGCCAGAGCAGGGATTTATCAAAGGCACTGAAACCAGAGAAGGCCCAATTATACTTTTGACTTGGAAGAGATGCGTACTGGTTTTTTGGGAGGTGGAGGTACCAAAATAAACCGGCTGAAGGCTCAGTGTGCAGACAGACAGTGAATTTAGTATCAGGTACTAAATTCCTGCAAGGGTGACAGTTGCAGCAGATATATGAGGAAATCCCTCATTACCCTGAAGAGCTGGAAAAGCAGGATATGGTGTTTTATTATGTTTCTTAACCTTGATCACAGCAAGTTTCAAACACCCTCTTTACCCTGGCTGTTGAATCTGCCCTGTGGGTACAGATTCTTGTACAGCAAAGCTATTTCACTAGATTTAATCTCTAAGGAGCGTGCCAGAAAAACAGCCTTTGGGGGAATGGCAATCTGCTGGCTTCCTTGTCTGTAAAATGGGAATAGCAAAGTGCAGCTCCTTGCCGGGAAGAGTTTTAGGGTCCACCGGTGGGAAGAGCTGAAGTTCCCCGGGTTGAATCATTCAGCCAAAAAGAGAGGAGGCAGAAGCAGAGGCAAGGCTTGCCCAGCTCCTGCGGCGGCGATGCCAGGAATAGACCTGGTATCTCTAGTTTCTGCTCCAGCCTCCCTGTCTGTGTGGGCACAGGCCAAAAAAGAGCAGCCGCGCCGGTGCCGCCCGGCTACGTGCAAAGGAGAAAACGGAGGTTGCACAATCCCGTCCTTGGTGCTTTTTTTGGGGGCTGCCCTGCTGTGCCAGGTGTAGGAGTGACAGGTTGTCTGACACTGGTCGGCTCAGAGCTGGATTGAAGCCACTGAGCCTCATTCCCTGCTGGCTTCTCTGCAGCCCTCGTGTAGGAACAGCTTTGGAGGTGCTGCTCACCTGGGCTGAAATTTCAACCGCTCTCCTGGAGATGAAAGGCGCTCCGTCCCATTACCACTCCCCCCCCAAGCCATCCTCTGCCCTCTGTTTGAAGGGGTTTTGAACCTCAGGTTTTTATTTTATTCCCGTGCAAGGCTTTGTGTCCCGTGGCGCGGGGGAAGTGTAATCTTGTTACATTTGAATTTATATACGAACCGGTAAAACTGGGGACTGTGGAAGGGGTGAGACACCGAGTTTGTTCAAATGCTGAGGGTGGGAAAACATCTCTGAAGGAGCTGCTGCCCTTCCAGAACTCTTTTTGTAGGAGTAATAACTGTTGTGGTAGGTGAAACCTCCTGAATCAGGAGGCACCTGGGAGCTGTGAACGTGCACGGGCTGAGGCAGGGATGGAGAGCTGAGATCTATCAAACAGAACCCTACGGCACCTTCATTTTTCCTTGCCTGATGCCATTTCTGAAGCAACTCCTGGCTCAATTTTGCATGAGCTTGTGTGCACTCGGGTGAATCTGGATTCTTAAAGAAGCTGTTGTGTCCTTGTTTTCTATTTACAGATAACTTTTATGGGGTGGTAATGATAAAGGGTGTGTTTCCATTTCTCCGTGTACTGATTAGTGCTCTCATTAGCACTTAGTAAGTGCTAAAATTCTTTTATTAAATCTGAATGGAGGGAGATGTTGTGTGATGGAGCCACAGAGTGCTCAGATTCAGCACCAGCTCCCAAATCGCAGGATGACTTACCTGCTAGTTTTGACTCGCTGTCTATTTACGAGCAGGCAGCTCAGGGAATTGAGGCAGAGCCCCTGGTTATGGTAATTCTTGAGTAGTTCGTTTGGGTGTAATGCCTCTTTTTACAGCTGGTTCTCTATTACAAACAGTTTTTCTGATAATGGCACCTGTGCCATTCAGATGGGATCATTACTGTAATAGCAGCAAGTATTGTTAGGGAATCGGGATGTGGAATTGATGTGGAATCGTTATAATGACAAAAGCAATACCATAAATAAAACGATGCTGTAGCAGCAGCGCTAAACTGGGTGGAAGAGGGAAAATGACAATTCAGAATTCCCCCGGATTCGTGGCTCGGGGTCCCTGCCTGTGGAGGAGGTGGGAATGTGGGTGTCAGGGGCTGTCCCTGCCACACAGGGATGCTCTGGGCTTGGGAAGGAGGAGGGAAACCATTATCTGGAGCCGTTTCAGAAGCCAACCAGAGAGATTGTTGCAATTAATTAATCGTAGAAACGGGGCGGTGCTCCCATCCTGGGTGTTGCTCTTGGGTCGGCTCCATTAATGCAGATTTTTGGGGACGGCTTTTGGGGTTTTGCACCCGCCAGCCTGTCCCTCCTGCACAGCGTTGGGATGGTCTCTGCCTGCTGGCACATGGCTTCTCCCGTTCCTCTGCGGGAAGTGTGGGAAAGCTTGGAATTGCATTTGTGAAATAAGGATGGGGGTTGAGAGCGTTAGCGGCCCAGTGGGACTTGACAGAAGAGGCTGATGTCGTAGCATGCCTGAATAATGGAAGCAAACTGAGGGAAAAGGGAAGAAAGGCTAAAAAAAAAAAAAAAAAATCAGTGCATTTGAAAAGTTACCGAGTGAGGGTGTGGAGTGGAAATTATCCTCCCCTCCACCTCTTTCTACGAGCAAATCCCTGGGGTTGGGTGTGTTGTCTTAAAGGCCGGGCTTGTGGTCGGGCTTAGCAAATACAGATAATCCAGATGGCTAATCTGCAGCGTGGTTTGGCGAGCAAAATCCTCCTGGCAGGCGGCGAGGGGGATGCCGGGAAGAGGTTTCGACAGTCGTCTTTAAACAAAGTCGTTGCTAATGCAGCTTCAGCCCATCGTGTGGACGGAGCACAGATGTCTTGCTTGGGGTTTGATTATTTATTTAATTTAATTTTTTTTTTCTCTCTAAATAAAATCCCTTTTATTTTCCAGCGGTGACCCCTGGTTTAAATCCCCGATGCACGGGGAGGGGGTGGATTGTAACCCTTCTGTGGGCTCAGGCGTGGTTTGTGCTTTGTCACCGTGTCCCCCGTGAGGGGTGAAGCCGCTCCCTGTGCCCGGGCTGTGAGTGGCAGGAGGATGCTCAGATTCTGCTCGTTGTTGGGGGGCTCTGAACTCACTTTTTGCCCGGGGCCCCGTCGGGACAGGGGTGATGGGGAATTGCTTTTTGATGCTTGGCGCTGCCTTTGTCAGTGGACATCTGGTGCCAGGATTGCTGCTGTCGGGGCTGGGGGTGGGCTGCAAGGCCAGGGAATTTGATGGATTAGTGTGGTCGGAGGGCTGGGGGAGGGGACGGGTAGGGTTTCAGCTCTTGCTGCAGGTAGAGAGAGAATTTGGGGATTAGGGGCATTTCAAGCTGCAAAGGGAGGAGGATTCAGAGAGGGGGGTAGGGTTGGGAAAGAAAACAGTCTTTCCAGTTTTCCTGAAGAAATTACATTTGTTTGCTCCGTGAGGCAGCACAAGGGAAATGTGTGTGTGTGTGTGTGTCCAGAGCACGGATGAAAAAAATCCACGGCAAATCTGGTGCCGGTCTGTTCCTCCAGCTTTGTCACCCTTGGGAATCCTGGTTGCTTGTGCCTGGCCTCAGGGTCACTTGGTTCATTCCCTGCTGCTTCCTATGGATTCAATAACCTCCTTCTCTCCCCAGAGATCAGCTTAAATTAAAACTTTATCCTTTACTTAAGGAAGCCAGCAGCAGTCTCTCCCCGTGCTCTGTTACAGGATCTGGGTAGTTTGCATGTCCCTGTCCATCTGTCTTTCCCCGAGGTCACCAAATGAGCTGCACCAGGAGCTTTGGAGCCACTGGAGCAGGAGGAGGCGGATGTGGGATATCATCTCCCCCCGATCTCTTTGAGTGAAGGAGTAGGAAAGAAAATCCTGATTTTTTAAAGCCCCCCCATGCGGGCAGATATTTCAATATGCCTTGGCCTGGGAAGGGGAACATCGCTGGTTTTCCTGAGGTAGGAGCAGCGTCCTGGGGATATTGCCAGGATAGGTCACCTTTCCTGGAGGTCTCCGTGCCCAGTGTCTGTGCATGGGTAGAAATGTCACTTGTCTGCCTCTGCAAGAGCAGGAGGGTTGGCATGGCCACGAGGGCCACCAGGAACTGGCCAAAATGGGGACCTCGAGGAACAGCCACGGTGAAATCCAATCTCCGACCGGCGCCGTGTTTGAGGATCAAATCCGCGTGTAAAGTCTGCCTGGAAGATTTAGTGTCTGCTGGCTTTCCCTCCTGGAAATGCTGTAGCAGGGAGGTCACCTCTCCAGGAGGCACGTCCAGGCCTTTAATTCATGTTTTTGGGGCTACACACGTGTGTGTCATAAACACTGGGTTTGTTCAGGACTGGATTTGTTCCAAGTGGGAAGGACATGTGGAACGTGTAGGACGTACCCTCCATGCAGCTCCTTTCCCCCTGTGCAGCAGAGACACAGCCCCAGCCAGGCAGGGAGTTCCCTCTTGTCTTGTAAAATAAGCCCTTCTGAGTGATTTTTTTTTTTTTTTACCCCTTTTCCAGCAGAAATCGAGGAAATTGGAAGCTGAGAGGAATAGAAAATTCACATTTAATGAAGGAAATGTTGGGACTGAGATGAGGGAGATACTGGGAAGCACGAGACACCTGAGGAGTGTTGGGACTCAGGGAGCTTTTGTCTTTCCTTGTGTTGCTGTAGCCATAATGTCAAGGCTGTTGAACTGCCTTTTGGATTTTTATTTCTTCTCTGTGTGGAACAAAGTGGTGGCCGAGGGCCTTGGCAGTGCAGGGTTTCTGAGGTCAGAAAGCCTTGAAACACTGGTCTGGAAAAAAAAAAAAAAAAGAGGGGAATGAAAAATAAGGGATAAAGTTACAACTCCCATCCTGAAAAAATGTGTTTATTTGAACTTTCGCAGCAAAAGGCAGAAAAATTGGGGGAGGGGGAGATGAGGAAAGAATTGACTGTAAAAATGCGAGCAGGGAAGTGAACAGCTGTGTTGTTCTGTGAAATGGGAGCTGCTGGGATTCAAAGGATTATGGCACTAACCAAGACCTGGTGTTTGCACCAGGGGGCTGAAGGCTGGAGCCCCAGGCACTGAGGCAGAAAGAAAAATCAAGAGTCAGAATGGGTCAGGTTGGAAAGGGGCTCTCAGAGGTTTCAGGCTGCCCCAGGCTTCCCAGGTGGGTCCAGTTGTGATGGAGATGGGCCCTGGTAGCCAGGAAAGTTCCTTTCTCCCCAGCCCCTGTATTTTAGTGTCTTGTGGGTCCTCTTCTGGGAGTGCTGCCTTGTATCTGGAGCATTGAGGAGTGAAAATGTGGCTTTTTGGCTCCATTTCTCCAGCATTTTTAGCTTGGGTGTCTTTGATGCTCCAGGATGCCACAGGCAAGTGCTCCCTGCCCCACTGCACTCATCCAGTCCTGCTACAGGTCCCCTGCCAAGCAGTGGTGGCTGGGAGGTAGGAAAAAACTTCACCCAGACAGGTAATTCCTCTGCAGCGTCTGCTTTTGGGTGCTACCGCTGCTGGAGTAGATGAATCACGGGTGCCTCCAGCCTGACGTGCTGGCTGGTTCCAGCTCTGCCTGCCTGGAGGGGGAAGGAATCGTAGTCCATTACCAGGAGTCCATTTCTCCCGCTGAAGGTGGAGCTGCTCCCAGATCCTCTCAGCGCACCTCGCTCGTGTGCCGTGAAACACTCGCCTGACAGCGCGTTCCAGGGCAATATCCCCACGTGAAGGATGGCCCTGCTCCGTGCTTTATGCACTGCCCTGAGAGGTGGGAACGTGTAAATCGCGCCATCCGAGTGATTTAGCCCCAGGTGGAGCTGTGATTCAAAATGAATTTCCCTCCCTGCTTCTCCCCGGTGGAGTAACCGCTCGCCATAAACCAGGAGGAAATTGCAGCAGCCCGCGCGCTGGGGCTGTGGTGGGAGGATGTGGCTGTCCCCTCCCCTGTCCCCCGTGGTGCCCGTGGGATGCAGGGTGTGGGTTTGATACCAGTTTGTCTCTGGGTGACTCGTCCATCCCTAAGCACAGTTTCCATTAGGCTTAATAAGGGAAGATGAGTGGCACGTCAAAAGTGGCTTTAGGTTTTATGCAAAGCCAGTGGTGCTGAAGACAGCTGGGGGATCTTGGGGTTTTCAGCAGGTTTTGTTGGACAAAAAATTCCTTTGGAAAGGGTCTCGGGTCCAGTGTGAAATTTTGGTGGAGGTCAAGGTGATGGGAGTGGGTGATTTGTGTTTCACACCTTGCCGCTCTGGGGACGTGATTTTCTTCCCTCCTGCTTTTGGGAAAGATGTGTCAAAAGTCATGAGAAAGACACCTTATTTTTTGTGGCAAGGAACGGACATTAATATTAAAACTTTGGGGGATTTTTTAAAAAGATTAGTTTTGCTTCTTGACTGGTACCCTGGTTTAGATCTCCTATAATAGCTTTGAAAATGCAATTTTAGGCAAATACATAGAAAGATGAAGCATGGATTCCACTCCGCCGTTTTCCTCACAATTTGCAGAGCTCTTCTAGTGCTTCACTGCTCTCCTGGCTCTGCCTGATGTCCAGGAGTTGGTTGTCCCTGAAAATGTAAAGATTAGAGACACTGAGAATGGTTGAACCCCAAAGATTTGATCCCCTGTTGGAGGCTTTCCCTCTCCTAACATAGACGTTGTATGGGTTCCTCCTTAGGGAATTCTGAAATCCACCTGTAATCACTTCACTGTTTCGAACTCCAGAAGTTACAACATGCCTGTAATTTCTAGAGGAAAATACGCATTTGCTGTTCTTTGCCTGTGACCAAGCAGGGTTTTGCGGATAGCCAAATAAAATTCCCAGTTCAAAGTGTTTCAGCGACGTGTTAAAGTTTATGGAGCATTTAACAAACTTTTTTAGTGTGCAATAGTTTATAGTGCCAGCAAACAGCCAAGTGTCACGTCAAAGTTGTAGTCTTTTCTCACTTAATGGCTCAACGTTTAGAGCTTTTTCCGTTTATCTTGGGTGGCTTTTTAACCTACAGCTTGGAATGGCTTTTTCTTCCTTTTTTTTTCCCCCCCAAAAAACCCTAAAAGTCAGATTGTGAATACTGATTTAAGGCCCACAATTCGAGGAGGGTGCTTGGATTTATTTTTACCTTCAAAGAAAGAAAACCACCAAAAGCAAACAATCCCAGTGACTTCAGTGGAGTCCTCCCTGGGCAGTTCCCTGCTGGGAGGGGAGAGCAGAGGGGCGAGATGGAATCTGCTCCCCTCGAAGGCAAGGAGAGTTTGGCCATCAGCTTTTACAGATCCCTGATGATTTTGCCTTAAACCAGGAGCTGGGATGTGCCTCTGCAGCTGAACCTGAGCCCACTGACACCAGTGGGGCTGCACTTTTGCTGCCTTTTGCCTGGATTTTGGGGGTTCATTCTCCTCTGGGCTGGAAGAGGATGAGCTTCAGGGAACTCTGCAAGAGTTCTCCTCTGCCCCAGTCATGTAGGAGGGATATATAAGGAATATACAGGGAGTTGAACCTCCTAGAGCAGCTGCTTCCATCGGGAATATCCCGGAGCTGGGAGTTGTCGCTTCTACTAAATTTGAGCTAAATAGGTGTAAAAACTCCGTAACAGTTTCTAGATAATGCATCATAAACTGTCTGATTTACTTTACTGTAGATTTAATTATGATAATGCACATACATATAATTATGTCCGCGCTCAAGATCTATTCCGTAGTAAAGGGTTTATATAACGTTATAAATAACGAAACCTGAGCTGTACCGAGAGCTCCCTGTAGCATCCTTTATCATTCCCTGGAAGTGGGAAGTCTCCTCTTCCGTGGGAACGACACAGGGTTGGGCTATCAAGGCCCAGCCGTTTCCAGAGGGGTTGGGGGTGTGACTTCCATCTCCCGTTTCGGTCTTGAGTTTGCTTCGGAAATTATCTCGTGGAGTGGAAGACGGAGCAAAAACGCCTTATTAATGCTGATGGGATCTGGCATGGGCAGCACCCAGCGAATTGCTGTACGAGAGGCGTGTAAACAAATTCGAAACCGAAATAATCGGCCTGTTAAAAAAAAAAAAAGAAAGAAAAGCCAATATTCAGCAATATAATATAAGGAAATGCCGTTTTGAGTTTCCTCACGTTCCTCCCATGATTTATATAATTGCCGAATCGCTTTGATGGCTTGATGGAATTACAGCCCTGCATTTACACGATGGATAATCAATCAAAATAAACTGTGTTTACCCCTCTGCTGCAGCGTGTGTGTGTGTATGAAACAGATACATCCGAGGGTGAATTATTCTCCGGCGCTGGCGTTTGCGCGGAGTTTCGGGTGTGATTTCGGGACCTGATATCTGTGTGAACCTGACCTCACCTTGTAGGCTTTCAAAATCGTGCTGGCTTCAGCAGGGGCTGTAGGAACTTGCTTTTTTCTGTGGTGCGTGTAGGAACATTTCTGCCTAAATATGCAGTGGGCTTGTTTGTTTAAATAGCATAGAAAATAAAACCGCAGCGAGGAGGCAGAAGGTGCCAACACCTGAGCTCTTTGTAAGGGCTGGGGGAAGGCTTGTAGGCTGAAATTCTGCCTTTCTAGGCGAGCTTGGGGTTGGTCTTGGCTGATAATGAACAGGCTGTTCCACGCCTCATTTGCTGCACAAGTTATTGGAGTTTTAGTCTCTGGCTTTGGGAGAGTTTCTTACCCTCTTTACCAAATGTGCCGTCGTGAAATGTGGAAAACCCTTTTTGTGCTGGGTTGCTGTAGTGAAAATTAAAGCCAGGCTTTGTAGCAAGCGATAGCTGGGATAGTGTATCCCTGGTTAATATTTGTATTTAAATAGAGGGCTTTGCAGGAGAGGATGTTGTTTCCTTTTGCAGAAAGAACAGTTGTATCCTCAGTGAGTGTTTTCCCCTCTTGCCTTCCCCCCTTTTCAGTCCCTTTCCCTGATTTCAGGGGGGTTTTTTTTGGTAGGTTCTGGAGCGCAGTGTTTGTTTAAATGGCTTCCCCTGCGTTGCGGAGCCTTCAGTCCCTCCTCCACGGGCAAAACCTGCCAGATCCCGATGAAAGGAGATAAAATGGAGGGGTCGGGCAGGGATGAAGGCACAGCACTCGCTCCTTCCTCACTGCAGCATCTCCTGCTCTGGTGGAGGGGGTGGGATTTTGGGGTCTTCCTCCCGCAGGAAAGCATCTGTCCCCGGAGAATCCTTTCTCCTCTCCCTCCTCTCCTCGCTGTAAGGGGATCACAGCTGCTGAGTAAATGTTAAGATAATAGTGTTATTACGGAGTAATTATACTGCAAGTTATTGAATTAAAAGCGATGAGGCTGCCGGTGCTGCCGAGGAGGGAGAGGCTGGGTGGGAGAGCGCAGAGCGGGGAAGGTGGAGAATAGAGAAAACCTAATAAATTTCCTCTTGTCGAGAGCCCCTCGCTGCCGGGACTGGGACTGAGAATGAATGAAAGGGAAGCTCAAAGAGCTAATAAATAAACCATTTCCCTGAGAATAGAGGGTATAATTAGAAACCGTGGCCCTGTGGTTTTGTGTCTGCCCTGGGGTGGAATCTGCTCAGCGCTGTGCTGTGGCGATAAAACAGGGAGACAATGTGCAGATGATGTCGCACAGTTGTTAACTTTTGAGGAGGGAGATGCTTTGTTCCTCTCTTTTTCCAGGAAAAGAAAAAAATAATAATAATAAATAATTTAAGCTTTATGTTGCAAAACTTCAATAACTGACTATACCCTGGGGCCTCTCCATCAGCAGCTCTGGCTGATCTTGCAGTTTTCTTTCTGTATATTTTCTTGGAGGGGAGGGTGGTTTTCACTGTAGACCTTAGAATACTTCATTTTTCTTTTCTTTTCTTTTTTTTTTTTTTTTCCCTCGAGAGAGCCAAATAAACCTGGTTTGTTTCTTTTTCTTTCTTGTCTCAAGCTGAGATTTATGCACAAATTGAACATCTCTCATTCCTCTCTGCTGCGGTGGTAACATCGGTATCGCTGTGCTGTTCAGGATGGTTTGCTAATTGATGGCACCCATTTTTCCAAGCTTTTATTTTGTCCTTATTGCTCGGCCTCTGCCCTGGAAGATCCCACCACCCTTTCAGCAATGAACAGCAAGAAAAGTCTGCCCCAAAAGGAAGACAGTGGTGTGCTAAACTCAGGTTTGCACTTGAACTTAGTCTCCCCTTATCCCACACAGGGATCCTCCATGAGCTTGGACAAGCTGCTGCCTCCTCTGAAGTGGTCACAGCCCCAAGTCTGCCAGAGCCCAGGGAGCATTTGGACAACGCTCACAGGCACAGGGTGGGATTGCTGGGGTGTCTGTGCAGGGCCTGGAGTTGGGCTGCTTGATCCTTGTGGGCCCTTTCCAGCCTGGGATATTCTGGGATTCCATTCTGCATCTTTGGGATGGGGATAACGAGTGTGATGGCAGCAGCACAGAATGTCACAGACTCTGCAGTAAATGCAGCAGTAGCCATATACCTGTGGGTGCAAAACCACAGGAGCATCAGAAGCTTTGCAGTCCCAGGGAACAGAAGGAGAAGGGGATGCTCACGGTGCTCTCTTTGGGTCTGGACAGTCTTTAACAGCACCCAGAATGCACACCCAGCAACCCAACAGACCGGGGTAAATTCATGACGCTAATACATGTTTGTCACGTGTCTATTACATATTCATCACATTTCCTCAATACATGCATATATGCTAATTATTTGCATGGGCTTATTTGGATATGAGTAGGGGTCTTTTGAGGGTCTTTTGTGGTCGTTTGGGAACATCCCATTCCCCAGATTTGAATCTTTTCTCCTAGAGAGGATCTCAGATACGTGGTCAGGTCACAACGCTCTTCTCTTCCCCTCCTTTGCTCTGACA
This sequence comes from Empidonax traillii, assembly GCF_003031625.1. Taxonomy (NCBI): domain Eukaryota; kingdom Metazoa; phylum Chordata; class Aves; order Passeriformes; family Tyrannidae; genus Empidonax; species Empidonax traillii. The sequence goes on along the minus strand of NW_020956179.1, from coordinate 354,752 downwards.
CACAACCCCTTGTTCTTATAACTAAGACATCTGCTAGCACATGTTACTCACTGATGCAGGTACCAAATATTATTGTGCTGAAGTTAAAAAGAATTTTCCAACATCTTCCCCCACCTCTGCACAGGCTCCCTTTTTAAAGAAATAAAACTTGTTTGGTAACACCCCGAGCGCTGGAGCCTCCGCAGAGCCGCGGGCTGGGGCTGCGCGAGGCGGAGGAGCTGCTCCTTTTGTTTGGAATAATCGGTGGATCTTTAAGGAGAGGAGACAATAACTGGTGATGAAATCCGGGGGAGGAGGGAGGAGTTTTGCTGCCGTTCAGCCTCGGAGGATCTTGGGTGGCTCTGGATGAAAGGGGGATGATGCGCTCGGATGGGAATAGGACGGGTTCCCCCCCCCCCACGGGTGTTTGTGAAGATCAAGTAATTATTTCTGAGAAGCTCTTTGGTAGGTGTTAGAGAAATGTGGAGTGTTTACCTTACTTTACAATCGAAAAAGGCCTAATAAAATATACAACAGGAGTATTAACAATGAAACTATTTTGAGGATTATTAAGCTATTATAAAAGAATGGAAGAAAATCTGCCTGGCATTATGTTCTGTGCCACCAGATATTTAAATTAATGCCTTCCTATAGCAGCTCCTTCAGAAATCTTTAAGGCACTTAAACATCTTCAGTGAATTAGATACTTAAATAGCTCTTCAGCATCCTCTACTCCTGTAGCAGTGGGGGAAACTGAGGCAGAATGATTTGGCCAGTGCATTCACCATGGGAAGGGTGAGGTGGCAATCTGATTGACGTATATTTACATGACCCTTTGGCATGATGGAAAATGCCCTTGTCCAGCAGTGCCTGGGGGTACTGGACCATATTCCTTTCCTCTTCCCCACCTTGCCCTGCCGCTGTGGGGCAGACCCATGCTGTGGGCACCAAGAAATTCCTTATGGATTTGCCTTTGGCCCAGTGGATGCCGTGGTGGTATTTACAGCACTGCCCATGCCCATCTCTGGGAGGCCCATAAACCCTGATATAATGTTATTTACTTGTAAAAGGCAATTTGTAAAGATCTTTCCGGGGGCTGCTGTCACCATATCCATGGGATTTATTTCCTGTTTATTTATGGTTTGGGCTCATGTGTATGCAGCTCTGCTTTCCCGTCATAATCCAAAACTTGATTGTCCTTTGGGCTTGACTGTCACTTGCAGCATGAGCTGAGCAGGTCCCAGGGCTTCCTCTCTTCGTGCAGGTTGATTTTTATTTTTGTTTTCTGTTTTGGAGGATGGAGAGGAAGGTCTGTAGTCACGGCATCAACCCTGGCCTTAGAATTTGCTTCAGGAGGCTGCAGCTGCCAGGCTTTAGTGTGGAACAGACCCCCTGCACCACAAAAGTGGTGTGGAAAATTCTTGGCTTAGATTTGGGTTAATAAACGAAGGATTTCCTGGCTTTGATGGTGCACAAATTGTTTGGTACAGGAGCAGCTGATTCCAAGGGGTGATTTCTCTCTAGTCTCTGCAATCTGCTTGTGATGGGATTTGGGAACTCTTCTTCCTTTACGTGTCCTTATGAGCGCTGAGTGTGGTAGGTCAGTACCTGGAAACAGTAAAAATAAGGTTATGGCACCCAGCAAAGGGCTGAGAGGCTTTAAACGTGTTCAGCTGCCAAAACCTGGTGCGTGCTCAAGATTTTTACTTGCTTTCACTCATAATGATCCCACACAAGAGAAAGGCTCCGCTCTTCTCCGTGCTGGATATTCTTGGTGGAAGACAACCTCTCCCTTGGAGGGAAACAGGCACTTGCAGACCTGCAGCTGAGCTGGGAATTGCTCCAGGATCTTCAGCATCAAGGTGCAATCCCTCGTCCGTTGAGCAAAACCTTGAAAGAGATCCCGGCACAGCCACAGTCCTGGGCAGACATCTGAAGAATTGTTACGGTTGCTGCTGACCCAGGGGGGGGCCTTTCTTCAAGGAACAGCTCAGAAAAGGGACCTGAGCTGGTGGATTCCTTTGGTACATGGAGGAACACGCTGTAGATAGTCTGAAAAAACAAAATCAAATGGGAGAACAGGTAGCGGAGCTCTTTGAAAATTGTTCAAAGGGACTCAGTCAGTGCGAAACTCCTATTTATGTTTTTTTTTTTTTCCCTGCCTCCTTTCTTTTGTTGATACAATCTTGGAAGTGGGAGGAGGATTTACAGAAATGCTTGTGTTTTTAAGCTGCTGCCTCAGACACCTTTTTTCCCCTCGTAAATAGTGTGTAAGAAGCCGGAATGAAAAACGCAGAAAGCAAGCATGGAACAGTCTTCATCGGACCCCTCCTCTGTCACTTCAGAACCTGAATAATCAGATTTATCATTGGATGTGTCGAGAACCATCGGTTGGACCCACCTTTAAGCCAAACCAGTGACTCCTTTAAAGGTCTACTGGGACAGAACAGGGGTGCTCAGCACCACTGGGGTGCTAAGGGAGGCACCTCTGGACTCATCAGCCTCCAAGTCCTTCTTCAGGTGGACCCATCCAGCCTCTGACTGGGAAGGATAACTTTGGCATCTTGTAGGGCATCTGAAATAGCCCTGAAGCTGAAGGAAGAGGAGCATCCTTCAGCCTCCCCTGTAGTGGAAGAACTTTCAGACCTCCCTGTTGGACCCCATCGGGACACCCCCAAGGACGGCGATGAGGACTGTTCCAGCAGAGAGAGGGCAGCCAGCACTTCAAGCAATAAAAGTGAGTTTTTGGAAGGTTTTCCTGCCGCTGGTTTCAGCAGCAGCAACGCTGGGGTGGTGTGAGCGATGTACAGGGCTGGCACACGAAGCCAAGGGGAACTGAGGAAGCTGTGAATTTACTGAAATTAGCACCAAAAGCTCTGTGGATGCTGCTTTTTTCTCCTTCAGGTGCTCACTGCTTACTTGAAGGCTGTGCATAGGGCTGAGCGATCTCAGAAGAAGGTCATGTCAGAGCAGACTTAGATTTTCATGTAAATTAACAAGTGAAGGCAGAACTTGTGAGGTCCCTTGGCTTCTCCCTCCCCACCTGGCTCAGGGGAGCTCGGTATGTGCTTTGGCTGCTGGGTGATGCTCCAACAAGCTCACGCTAAAGCCCTGCCAGCCCCGGGTTTGTGAGGAGCAGGGCTCTTAAATAAGTGCTTTTATTGGGGGTTTGCATTGGTTTGGCTGAAAAGGTGCAAGTGAGCAGGGAAGAGGGAATGGCACCGCTCTCCTCGGTGGCTGGGGCCGCGGATCTGTGTGCTGGCAGGGTAGTGAATGCATGTGGCACGCGCAGGCGGGCAACGAGCAGGCGATGAAGGACGTAATTACAGGGTAGGATGCGGAAACCAGCGCGTTGAAAGGCCCAAGGACGTCTTGGGGTGAGGGAGCTGGGCTTGGAGCTCGGCAGCTCCGTTCCTCGTGCCCGAGTGAGGTGTCCAGGCTGGTGCTCCCGCCGGGAAGTGGTTTTGGGGTGGATTGCCAATACCTTTACCTTGATTTTTCTGGCTGTCGAAAGGACCGTAAAAGGCCCGGAGGACTTGAGCTCAGATGGCTGGCCTGGATGTCTCTCCCTGGAAGCTATGGAAAGCAGCGCTTGCAATCCTGTTTGAACTTGTTAGTTGACAAGTTAAAAGGTTGTTTTGACCCTTCAGGATATTGTTTTTTAAAAAGAAACAAAAAAAAAAAAAAAAAGAAAGAAAAAAATATCTTTCACCTTCCTTCTCCCAGTTTTATGAGAGGGCCAAGCCAAGAGCTTTGTGTTCGGCAGTGGGAGTGTAATTACAGCAAGTCCAGGCGAGCGATTCTGCCCCGGGGGCTGTTTCAGAGTTGGTTTTTTGCTTCTCTTCTCTATTTTTTTTTTTTCTCCCCTCGCCCTGCCCCGTGTTATTGTTCTTCTCCCTCCGCCTCCCCACGCACGTGCGGTGCCACAGCAGCTGCAGGACCCCAATCCTTCCCCCGGAGAGCCCCGGTGGGAGCGGGGCCGCTTGGCCCCGGAGGGGCGCAGCCCTCGCACGCAGGAAAGCAGATGAGGCAAATTGGAAGCTGGAAGGGAGCAGCAGCCAGTGGGATCTGCCGCCAAACCACCCCGAGCCACGGCAGGGGAAGGGCTGGATGGGGCCCAGCGCAGCTGCTCTGGCCGGGGGAGCCGGGCCCGGCGTCAGCCGCGTGTCTGTGCAGACAGAGCGGGGCAGGACCGGCGGGCACACGGACGTGGAGCTCTGCCCGCCCGGGATGCGGCTCCTAAATCCCGCTTCCCGCAGCGGGGTGGGCGTGCTGGGTGCTTGTGGAGCTCTGGCTTTGCTCCTCCGTTTACGCCCAGGGCCAGGTTGGGCAGGGCTTGGCGCAACCTGGGCTAGCGGAAGGTTCTACCCGTGGCAGGGGGTTGGAATGAGGTGAGCTTGGAAGGTCCCTGCCAACCCAAACCATTCTGTGGTTCCATAATTCTGTTTCATGAGCAGAGAGGGTCTATTTTGAGCCCTCTTGGCTGGTGGTGGCTGGAGAAGCATTAATCTGTGCCTGAGACCCACGGCATCAGCACCTCCTGCACCTGGGAAACGCCCTGGTTGGGAAAGTTCCTGTGCCTTCAACTCCTCCTGGAGATGGACTGCAGCCACAGCTTGATTTATTGTTTTCCAGGGAAAAGCCAGTGTCTTTGGGGTCTGATGTTCCCCTGTGCCAGTGTGCCTTTCCATCTCATCTGGAAGACTGGATTTATCTTGGAATAAACTGGATGCAACCCCAGATTGGTTCTGCTGGAAGAGCAGTGATCATCAAAGTCCCCTTAATTCTCAATTAGTCCGTCTGCCCAAGGCTTTAAAATTGGTTAGATAAACCGCATTAGGAGTTAAATCTGAATTAACCTTTCCATGCATAGGCGACCCCTTGGAGCCCTGACAGCAGCAAAGCCGGATCCCCTTGGGGCAGCCCCTCCTTGGAGCCAAAGTGGGGGCATTTGGGTGCATTCCCCTCGCAGGACACCCATCACAGCGGGGCTGCTCCTCTTGCCATGGCTCAGCCCTGCCATGAGCTGACCCTTGGCCAGAGTATTTTTGGAGAAGATAAGAGTGGTGGCAGGAGGGAGGGCTCTGTTCCAGGGCGCTCCGACTCTTTAATTATGTTTTTGGTCTAGAAAATTACAGGGTTTCCTAGAGCATAAATAGAGAACCCGTAGAAGTTTGGGCCTCCTTGGGCCTCCCTTGTGTTACCTGCAGAGATCGTATTCGTTAAGTGGTGTGCAACAAGTCAATAATGACAGATCCAAGAGAGATATTCATTATTTATTTCAGAGTTGCCCAAGCTGGGTGCTCAGTGGGATTCCACAAATCAAGCACTCCAACTACCAAAACTTTTTACAATTTATACATTTCAGCAAATGAAGGAATTAGTGTTGGCTACACTAATTGCACTAACTAGGAATTAGTTTGGCTACAAGTTGTATAGTCCTGTTATTAATTAGTATTCTATCTTCTGCTGGTTAATGATTCTCTTGCCTCTCGTGCTAATTAGTCCCCATGCTCAATCTTTCTCTTCTTTTGGGTCAGGGATTTTCTTGGGTCAGTGGTCTGTGAGTTGGTGGTCGTGATCTCCCCCCGCCAGAATTACCATTTACCCCTTTGGAGATGATTTCAGCACAATTGCAGAGTTGGCTTTATTAGTTTCTTCCTTATCTTGGGAGTTCTGCCAGATGTCCTTGTGGCCCGTAAATTATGCATTCTTTGTGTCCAGTAGTGGTACATCCTTCTTTCTAAGCTTTATTAACCTCCCCCTAGGTCTGAGATCATTGAAGCACATCCAACCCTAAACCTTAAAAAGGCAATTCTACCAGCAAGTCATTTGCTTTTCTAGCACCTGGACATCACTTAGAGCTTGTTTGTTGGCTGCTCTCTGTTTCGTGGATTAAATCTCCATTCTTGTTGATTAGGCTCAAAAGTATACCGAGGTCAAAGATCAAAGAACATCCTTTCTTAAGAAATTTTTAGTTATTCCACATTTTGCAACACTGGGACAAAGGCTGGTCCGGGTTTACTGGAGATGGTGAAAATGTGCCCCTGCTTGTGGCTGCTGTGTGCCCTGACCTGTATTTGGCTCCCCAGGGAGGAAAGACATTTAAAAGTTGTTTCCATGTTTGTGCCTTCCACCCTGCTTAAGGAGTGGGGAACCTGCAAGGAGAGCCTCAGTTTTCCCTGCGTTTTCTTTTCCCTCAGAGCAGCCTTGGTTCCAGATGTAACCCAGAGGTTCACGGTGTGGGACCTGGGCCTCGACGGGCGTCCCTTGCTGCTCCTCAAAATGATGCTCTCATTCTACAGCAGAAAGGGCAAAAGCAGGAGTTTTTTCTTTCAAGTGCCTTTTTTTTTTTTACATAGACAAGCGTAATACTTGGTGTGTGCTTTTCCTTTAAAGCATTAAATTAAAAGTCACCCAAAGCTCCGTGTTGGCGGCGGCGATTTTCTGCAGGGTTCCTTCTTTCCACGAAGAGGGATGGAGGATCCTGCAAAAAAAAGAGACAGGTGTGAGGTTGGGCTGTGCCACGTGTGCCTGGGAGGATGCAAAGGGTTTGAATTGGCACTGCTGAGCGTGACTGGGCTTGCAGAGGAGCCCAAACCTTCCTTAGGTGCAGGAACGTGAGCAGGAACCTGGGGTGACCCTGTCCCCACGTTTGCACAGTTGCCTGTGAATACACAAGGAGGTTTCTCCAGGTGGGACCTCGTTGTTCATGCACTTCCCACCCCGTCCCTGGAGCCCTGATGTTCTTGGAATCTGGAGCCTGCACTCAGGGCGAGTCCAGCCAACTCTTTGCTTGAGAGGGAAATTAAAGGTCTTGATGCTGGGAGGAAGCCTGGGAGCTGAAGCTGGGAGATAGGAAGGGGACTCTGGAGAAAACAACTGGGATTGGGTAAGGACATTTGGGCTTCAAATCCATCTCCAGCTGCAGTTTGTGGAGCGGTTTTGCAGAGCCTTCCCCCAACCTCCCTCCTCTGGTTTAACCCTCCACCTGGCCTAGTGATGGAGAAGGGGGATTTTCCCCCTCCCTTCTTCCTCCCGGTTCCCAGTATAAATACACGGAGCAAAGCCGCCAGCTCTGTTTATTGAACACAAATAGAAGATAAAATAGTGGAAAACTAATTTTTTCATGCTCATTGGTGGGAAAGATTAAAATTATGCAAATCCTCGGCAGCGAGCTCGGTGCAGAGATAAGGGGATGTTCAAGTCAGCTGGCTGCCTGCTAATTCACTCATTGAAAACGAAATGAGCAGGAAAGCTGTGATCAGCGTCACCGGCCCCTCACGGCACTCACGGGGCTGGGATTTCTTTTGCTGTGCTGGGAGGAAGCCGAACAAAGGAAATCTGTTTTGTTTTGGTTTTTTTTTTTTTCTGGAGGTGTGCAGGATCCGTGCTGAGACGCTCACCCCGAAATCACGTGCGTGCCCAGTGACTGCTGCCTGATGGGCTCCAGGGTGCAGCACCTACACCTTGTTCAGGGTGGTTCTGCCAATCTCCAGCCGGTTTGCAGTGACCTGAAACTCCCCTGACGTGGTGGTTGTGGGGGTGAATCAGGTGAAATCTGCCATCTTGTTCCCTCCCTCGAATCCCATAAGCGGAGCAAGGCTGGGAATTAAGTGGGAAGCCACCAAGTATGAGCGATGCTGGTCTTTACCGCACCAGTGTGGCTCTTGGGGGGTCTACAGGAGGCAAAGTAGGGAGGAGGAGGTTTCCTAACCCAGTAGGAAGGGTTCTGCAAGGCAGGGGAAGGGCAGGTCCCTGCTGTGTGCTGGGTCTGGGCTATCCCCCCGCAATCCCAGTGCTGCCATCGAGGAACCGGTGCCCATCTCTCCCACCCATCTTCCCCGGAGATGCCGCTTTGTAGTGGGAACCAAGTCTTGAAATTCCCCATATGGGCATGTTAATTAATTTTTGCAAAGCAGCAGTGCTGTGGGGGTTTTCCCGGGATGAAAGGCCTATGTGTGTGTGTGTGGAGGATCAGGGTATGTGCAGATGTGTTTGCGGTCAGGAAAAGGCGAGTGAAGCTGCAGCCCATCGCCCTCTGATTCTGGGTCTGACTCAGCCCAGAGCTTTGGCTGAAGGACAATTTAACTCCTTTAGACCAAACTGAGCCTGTAGTGCTGGAGAGCACTAACTGGCCACCTCTCCCCTCCTGGAGAGGCATTAGGGTGAGTGGTGGGGATTTTTGCTCACTGTGCTGCTCGCTTTGCCCAGCGCTGGCTCCTCAGTCCATGCTTGCTTCTTGAGATCTCTGAAGACAATGCCAGTGCCTGGCACAGGGGACACCAATACACCCCACAAACCAAAACCCTGCAGCAGCTCAAGCTGCCGACTGTGCAAAGGCACCCATGAAATGATGATGGCTGCTCATTGTGCTGGGAGAGGGACCCGGTGCCAAGCGAGTGTTTTTGGAAGGGTTTGTCTCACTTCCTGTCAAATCAATATTTATTCACAAATCTATTTGTTTGCTTTTGTCGCTGAAAAACTCTTGTGGGCTTTTGTGTGTGTGTGTGTGTGTGTGTGTGTGTGCATGTTGTTTTGTTCCCCTTGTGTATTTTTGGCTGCACAGTGCTGGCATATGAGAGGGGATACTGCAGCTTTTCCTGGCTCTGGCCATTCCAGCTGCTCCTCCTAACCCGTGGTTTTGAGCCTCTTTTGTCAGGAGGGACCTGGCTGGCAGCTCTCCCTTGACTGGGCATGGCTTCCTCCCCACTCCCCCCATGTGCCCTTGGGCTGGAGGTGATGATGGATTGGAAGGGGTTGACCTTAGAGAACAGGAATGTGTTTTTTCCATGGCAACGTTATGGATCTTGGTGGATGAGGGGTGTGATTATTGCCCCCAAAAATCACAGAATTGTTTGGGTTGGAAGGGACTTTAGAGCTCATCTTGTTCCACCCCCTGCCATGGCCAGGGACACCTTCCATGAGACCAGGTTGCTCCAAGCCTTGTCCAACCTGGCCTTGGACACTTCCAGGGATCCAGGGGCAGCCACAGCTTCCATGGGCAACCTGTGCCAGGGCCTCACCACATTTCAGTGGCAGTGTTGCTGCTGGCTCTGCACCTGCGTGCTTGCTCTTTCCTTCATCTCCAGAGCTGTAGCCAAAGCCATTGCTGGTTTATGGGCACGATGGGATCATGCTCAGGGTCCTGGGGTTGTGGAGTCCATGTGATCCCACCGTGTGCAGGAGCTGCCTGGATCACCACGTGCCATGCCAGCCTTCCCCCAGCCCTGCAGTCCTACTCGAGTTTCCCAATCCCCACTAACCTTCCTCTTCATTTATTTTCCATTTTACTGTGAGTGAACCAGATAATGGCTGGAGCTTCGCCCTCCCTCAGCCGCTCTCCCCCTTCCCTCCCCCTCCATCCCCTGACTCATTCCCGACCGCCCGAGCCCATCCCACTTCTGTGTTCCCTCCCTGCCTGTGCTCTCACTTTCCTGCTGGTTTATTTGCACTGCCGTGGTGCTGAGTGTGGGGATGGGGATGTAGCACCTCTCCTTCCCTCCCAGCTTCCCCTCCCTGGCTGTTTGCAGAGCTCTTTACGCCTTCCGAAAGCTGCGGGATGGAGACGGTGCCGCGATGGAGGCGCAGCCTTGGGCCAGGGGGATGCAGGTGGAATAAACCAGGGATTTTTAGCAGCCAGCTGAGGACCTACCATGCTCTGAAGCACCTGGGGTGTGGGGAGAGCGTTGCCTCCTCCTGGGTTTGTCTGCAGAGCCCCATAGCTGGAATATTATTTATCTGCCCCCAGCCAAATCACGCAAAGCTAAATTGAGCTGTGGCAGGCGAAAGTGTGAAGCGTATTATTAGGAACAGGGAGCTCTTGTTCCACAGCTGCTGCTGCTGCCGCTGCCGTTGGTAATTAATGTTTGAGGAATTGCAGATCTTCATTAGGAGAACAATTAGATTAACGAGAGAACTCGAGCCGAGACTGTAGTGGGGAAAAAAGGGCTGGAGGGGGGGAGGCTTAAAAAAACAAAATAAAACCCCTCCCTGGCACCCTGCCTTGCTGCTCCAGAGACGTGCCGATGCTCTTGGAGGCACTGGGAGGAGACTGGTGCTTTCTGCCCGAGCAGTGACAGGGCACTCACGGGCTTGTGTTGGGCAGGGAGCACGTGAGGGCATCATTACAGGGAGGAAAGAAGCCATCTACGACTGTCATAAATATTTAAGGCAGCCCAGCACTCGTGGCTCGGCCGCAGCACCGGGTTATTAGCAGAGAGAGCTTTGGGCAGAGGCTGCTCCGGGCTCAGCGAGGTCCTGGGCTTGCATCGTTAAAAGCTTTAATTGGTGTCCTTGTTGCTGGAAACGCTGACCCCTGCAAGGCAAGAGCGCCCTGGCCACGAGGTATCTCCTTAAGGGTCTGGGCTTGATTCAGGCCAACAAACAGGCCTGAAGTTGCGGGATTTAAGATGCTTTTCTCACACTGTTTTTTCAGCAAGAGTTGTTTGGGGCTCCCCCCACCCCTTATTTTCTGCCCTGTGCTGGGTCCATCTGTGCACCTGCGGCAGCTTTGCCCTCACACGGTGTGGCTGGAGGAAGGTGCTGCCCAGCTGGCTGATGAGCAGGATGCAGCAGGAATTCACTCAGGATAAATGAACCGTTTAGAGAGGTTGTAAAATCATAGAAAGTAATGACAGAAGGGAGGTTGGAAGGTCAATTAGTCGCTCTCACTGGCCCAGGGCAGCATCGTGCCTTTGGAAGTCGGAGGCAGGTCATGTCTGGCCTTCCTAAAAACCTGCAGGGATGGTGTTCCCATCCCTGGGCTGTTCCCCAGGTCCCTGCCTGCCTGATGGCCTCTCCCATGGAGCACCAGCAATGTCCCCCCACTGGGAGATGCTCCAGGTGCCTCTCTAGACCAGCCACACCGTGCCCAGCTTCTGGTGAAAGAGATGGAATGGGGTGTTCTCAGCCCCTCTGGTTTCAGGAAATTTAAGCACAAGACACTATATTTTTGAGCAAGATAGAACCCTTGAGTGGTGCTGACAGGTCTGAGCTGGGATGGCTTCCACCTTCTAGTGGAAGGTGTCCCTTCCCATGGTAGGGTTCTGGAACAAGATGATCTTTAAGGTTCCTTCCAACCCAAACCATTCTGGGATTCCAAGGGGGAGTCTGTAGATGGTGTCCCAAAAGCAGAGACAGTAGAGCTTATAAATCCTGAAGCTGCTGTGGGGGGCTCAGCTCTTGTCCACCCATCTCTTCTCCCTGGGGAGAAAGCAGGAAGTTCTACCTTTCAGGGGACGGCAGATTTCTCCCCTTGGTAATTGATGGGGACAAAAAAGTTGCATTTCCCGGCGACTCCAGATGGTGCAGTGACAATAAAGGCATTTTCTGCAATATGGTGGCTTCTGCGTGTCCGAAGGAGAGATTTGTTGTTGGACCCATTCCTGTTTGGCTCGGTGCCTCCGAAGATGGACGAGTCATTCCCGAGCGCTGGCTGAGCAGGCAGAGGGGTCGGAGGCCTTGGAAACCTCCTGCTCAGCACGAGGGAAAGCGTTTGCCGTTCCAAGGCAGTGTTCTTCCTTGTCCTGCTGAAAATGGAGGACACCCAGCGTGCTCCTCCCCGGCCAGGCAAAGCCCAGTGCGTGCCGATGGTCCTCACCTGCCGAGTAAATATTATCACATGTTTAATTCATGGCCCGCTCCTCGCGGGCGCTGCTGCTCGGCATCACAAAAACATCGCCGTGAACGCTCAGCCAACCTACTCAGGAAAATCTCCCTGCCTGATCCTTGCCGTGATTGACTGCTGCAAAGGCACCGAGATGATCTCAGCAGCTTGTCAAAAAACAACCCCTTATGCTGGTTTGAAGTGAAATAGAAAGCGACGTGCCGAGCAGGTGGAGGCTCCTTGAATCCTGGGTAAATGGGAAGGTTCTCCCGTGGTGCTCTCACAAGCTCCTTTCCTGCAGCCTGCTCCAGGAGGGATGTTATCAATCTCTGAATGCTTGTAAATGTTTTAAGCCGGCTCTGATGCATCCCTGGTGTGGCTGGGATTGCTGTATCCCCCACCCGGGGGAAGCGGCCACCTCTGGGCTGGGATGTCTGTTGGCCTGGCAGGACCATGAAGCTGCAGCTGCTCAGAGCAGAAAGGGAGGAATATCACATTTAATAGAAGTAAACCAGCCCAATGAGATCACGAGGGTGGTGTTACTCCCAGTTCCTGCCTATTTAGCAGCCTCTTAATTTTACATCTCATATGGAAGATGGAAACGGCAGCAGAGCCCTGCCTGGCCGAGCCACTTGGTTCAGAATCGCTCCTGGATTGTGTCATCCAGGCATTGCTGCACATTGGTGTGGTTTGTGGGGCTTCAGTCAATGCATGAAGGTAACTCCTGGAGGCACCCACTGCAGCCAGGGCTCTCTGCAAAGATGTGACAAGAGCCAGAGGCTTCCCTAGACAGACAGCCCAGAATTAAATTGGAGGGAAAGCAAGCACGGAGCGTGGATGTGGCTTCCTAACCCTGTTGCTGACCTTGAGCAGCGCAGCCTAAGACTCTCTCCAGTATGTTCTGGTATCTGCTGGTCTGCAGGGCTCCACCAGCCCAAGCAGTGACCCAGCATCCTCCCAGCTTAGCCCTTAAATTCAGATGAGATCAAGGCAGCAAGTGATGGATGGGTTTTTTTCTTTCTCCCCTCCTTTCTTAATCTCCCCTGGCTGGTGGGTCTGAGACACAGGATTCCTGCCAGAGCAAGGGAAGGGATTTGCTCATCTTCTGTCGTGCAAGCTCAAACCCAAATCCTCTTTATGGAGTTTAACCCCCTGTGTTGGCTGGCAGGGCTGGAGCGCCTGGCAAGGGAGTGAGGAGGGAAGGAATGCTGAAGGAGAAGGCAGGGCCAGCTAGAGAAGGGAGGCCCAGGAGTGACATTCCCATGTCCTTGGCACCCAAGGGGTGCACCCTGTGTGGTGATTGACAGCAGCACGCTTGATCCTGGGGTGGAAAAAAGGCATCTGGAGGCATTGATGGGCCGGTGGCTGTGGAAGCCACATTGCCCTGTGTCCTCCCAAGCTGTGAAACCCAGGGAAGACAGCACTTCCTAATAACCTTGATTAGCTTTCCTTGCTGGTCACTAATCAGCAAGATGCAAGCTGTGGTGATGAAGCCAGCTCTGCGCTGTGGACAAAGAAAGACAAGCCTCTTTATCCTTCTTACTGCGGCTCAGGAGCCCGTCCTCGCTGGTGGGGGGATTTGAGCAGCCACTCACCCTCCTGTCTCATCCATCCCTTCCTCACACAACTCTACCTCTTCCATGGGCAGAAGAAACCAAACAGCTCATCAGCTGCGCTGTTGCCACAATGATTTTCATTTAACGCCAAGTAGCAATTAGGAGAAACTTTGCGTGTTTGCTTCGCTACTTTTATTTCCTCTCATTTGTTTTTCACTGATAAGCAGAGTGTGTGTGCAGCTCCATCCTTACCCAGGGGCTGCAGCAATCCCGTGGCATCTCCCAGCCTGGGGGTGTGCAGACAACAGTGACCATGAGGTGTACAGGCCATAAGAAAGAAATTTCTTTCTTTCTTTTTTTGTTTCCCCCCAGGCTCTTGGCTGGCCTGGGGGTGGCCTTGAGGTGTTCCAGCCTCTGGGGTTTAATTGCCTCTTCCAGAATGAGAAAGCAAGGGCAGTTTCTCTGCATCTCAACCATGGGGGACCCTAAAGATGATCATCAGAGAGGCACATTTTCCTCTGTCTTAGTGTAAATTCAGAGCAACTTTGAGATCCTCAGCAGGAGCCCCTCTGGGTTCCGTGGACTGTGTGGGAGCAGGGTCCTTGCCTGGCTCTGTTCTGGCTGGTTGAAACTTCCCAGGCTGTCGTGTTTTGGAGAGAGTTTGTATTTTGGTTTTTGGTGTTAGGTGCGTGCATGTGTGTCATTCAGGGGTTTTGGGGGGTTGTTTCTGTAACTCATATTGCTGGGGACTGTGTCTGTGTGGGGACAGAAACGAGCCTTGCGAAACCTGGGGCTGTCGGTTCTCCCCTCCCTGGGGGGATGCTGGTGGCAGAGGGAGCTCTGGTGGGAGCACCAGGAGGGTCCCACGGCCACTCCCTTCCTCAGATCCCATTAGGCTGCCTGGAGCTGGGTTCAGTGGAGGATCTGAGCGCTGATGAAGATAACAAATGGAGGCGATCGATCAGCGATCGCCTGTAATGAGAAGGTCGTTCTTGCGCGAGGGCTGGTGACATCCTACACCCATCCAGCACTCTGAGCCGGAACTGATAAAGCACCCTCATGTTCCTAATTAACTTTATGGAATGTTTTTCTTCCTTTTGATTTTTCATCTCTCTCTCTCTTTTTTTTTTTTTTGTTTTCCTTTTCCTTCTGCTTGAGAGATGCTTTGCTCGGACACAAGCTCACAGCAGCAGTGGGTGGGCAGGTTGCCTCGCTTGGCCAAAGTCCTGTCTGCAGTGATGGACCTCTGTGGGGCAGGGACTGGCCTCCTGTGCTCCTGGCCTGGCTGCTGGGGCTGGGAACTTGCTGCTTGTCCTCAGGGGAGGGTTTGCACAAGACTTTTCAGTAGCAACCACCTGTTTAGTGAGAAAGCAGCTAAAATCGCTCTCAGAGGGCAGCAGAAAACTGTGGAGGAGCTGGAGGAAGGCCAGGCAGGTTTCTCTCAGCAGCTGAGCTTCCATTGACAAGGAGCATTGATGTCACCTCCAGGAATGGTGTTTGACCCCTTGTTTGACAGGGTTTTTGGAGTAGAGGAGGGGGCCATCACTCCTTCCTGCTGATGACACAAAGGGAGTCCCCATACAGACCTGGCAGAACCGTTGGAGGGTGGAGAAGGTCGCAAGATGCAGCAGCATCCAAGTTTCTGTGTGAAGGGAGCAGTAAGCCAAAGCTGGAGGGATTAGCCTGCTCAGAGGGACTGATGCCATCTGGATGGGCCCTTCCCAGTACAGGTCATCTTTGTGCCATGCTGCAAGTCAGGAAAGCACCGGTTCTTTGTGGTTCAGTGGGTTTCTCATGTGTTCTTAGTTGGACATGCACAGATGTGAGTCTAGGCAGTCTTTTCCTCCCCAGGAATGTGGAGCTGATCTGAACCTGCATTAGATCTGGGGTAGAAAAAGGCTTTTCCTTAGCTTGGACTCCAGACGTGAGAAAGGCTGTTGCGGTTTTGCTGGTGGTGAGCAGATGTTTGGTTGGGCTCTTTGTTGAGTTTTTGTCATTTTTTTTCTTTTTTCCCTCTGCTGTGTTTGAGTGGTGCATTGTATCTCTGATTTGGAAAAGGTGCAGTGAGCGTTCCTACTTTTCCTGAGTAAGAAAGGACCCACAAAAGTCCAACT